>NC_138549.1:58115868-58142738 GCF_964273705.1 Natrix helvetica | reverse complement strand
CTGGATGTCTTAGAGCAGAGGCTGTTTGAAAAAGAGACAGAAGAACAAAGAAAGCAGATGCAAAAAGAGAAGGAAGCTCAGGGTGCTGTAGGTGGATCATGAGTTGACCCCTCTGGATTTCTGTTAAGCTTTTTCTTGGAAGAGGAACCGTCTAAGACCCTCATTGAAATGCCGTTACTTAAGCCTGTGGAACAACGTGTTACTAGATCCACGACTAGACAAATGCTAAAATCTCACAAGTAGGGGAACCCCCAAACACAATGTGCCAAGAAGGAAGCTAAGAAGCAAATTGGAGCCATGGGAGTAGGAGCAGGGCCGAAGATTAGTCTTGTGGAGAGAGATCTTCAGCAAACGCTTTCAATGCTCCAGATTAGACCCAAAGATGTTTAAGTTATTATCTTGGAATGTGAATGGATTGAACTCTCCACAAAAAAGGAAAAAAATATTTTATTATTTGAAGCAATTTAATAATGATGTTGTTTGTCTTCAAGAGACTCATATCAGGTTGCAAGACCAGAAGTACTTAGTGAATTCAAAATTGGGAACATTTTATGCTGCCTCTAATTTGGTAAAGAAAAATGGAGTGGTGATATATATAAACAAAAGATTCTCAACCAAAGTTATAGAGGCAGATGACAGTGGTAGATATATAGCAATTGAACTTGATACAGACTTTGGTGTTATTTTGGTTGTAGGAATATACGCACCTAACCAACAACAAGAAAGCTTTTATAAGATGCTTCATTTAAAAATCTTAGATTGGAATTTTAAGAGTATTTTAATTATGGGAGACTGGAATGGAGTGATCTCTCCAAGGATAGATAAGAGAACAACGACTAAATTCACTACCAAATTACCAAAGGCTTTTTTTGACTTGCAAGATGACTTGAAATTAAAAGATGTTTGGAAAGATGATTATAAGATTATAATATAATATAAATAATATATGGGATGCTTGGAATTGTTAGAGTGGTGTATAGCGGAAGTCAGGGGGGTGGGTTTGATTGGGAGGTGGGGGAGGGTTAGGGTGGAGGGTGGGGTAATATATATGCATAATTAACCTAGAAGATGGGATTAATGAAATATTGTTACTTTAAGAGAAATTTATATCATGATTTATATATGTTTAACCTAGAAGATGGGATTAATGGGCTATTGCTACTCTAAGAGAAACTTATATTATGATTGTTGGGAGGTGAGGAGGTATAATATCTGAATGAGTAATTTACCTTAAGACGGGGGGAGGGGAGGGGGTACAGTATTTTGTACAATATTTGAATGAGAAATTTTTTTAAGTTGGGGGAGGGGAGGGGGCATAGTATTTGTATGTGATTTACATTATATGGTGGGGGGTAAAAAGGGGGAAATTTGTTTGTATAAAACTTTTTCAATTAAAAAAAGAATGTTCCTTAAACCAGTAGTCGGACTCAAGGCTTTCCTTGAGTTTGCAGATGAGGTCTGTTGTGACCTCCAAATTAGAGTTGCTTTGGCTTCTGGTAACCATTGGAGCAGCAAGACTTTTCGCTGGGATGACTGGAAGTACCACGCTTAGCTTGGAACTGTTGTATTGTGGGAGTCTGGATAATGCATCCGCCATAAAGTTCTTCCCTCCAGGGATGTACTTTAGGGTGAAATTGAATCGGTTGAAATGTTGCGCCCAACGCATTTGTTTAGGAGATAGCTTTCGAGGGGTCTTTAATTCTTCCAAATTTTTGTGATCAGTCCATACCTCAAAAGGGTGTTTAGCTTCCTCAAGAAAATGTCACCAGGTTACCAAAGCCCACCTGACTGCAAAAGCTTCCTTTTCCCATATAGCCTATCGCCTCTCCGTCTCTGTCAGTTTTCGGGAGGTGTAAGCGCAAGGCTGCAGGTGCCCGTCAGTGTTTGTTTGAAGTAACATTACTCCCACCGCTACATCACTAGTGTCAGCCTGAACGATAAATGGTGCATCCATGTCCGGGTGTTTCAAAACAGGTTCAGCTGCAAAGAGTCGCTTTAGTTTTTCGAATGCGGCCTGACATTCCATAGTCAATTTTAATGGCTTCCCCGGTTTGGGTTTGGCCTCTCCTTTTGACTTTAGGAGATTTGTAATGGGTAGCGCAATGCTGGCGAAGGATGGAATAAATTGACGATAAAAATTTGCAAATCCCAAGAAACTCTGTAATTGTTTGCGGGTGCGGGGAGGTGCCCATTTGGTAACGGCTTGGACTATAGCTGGGTCCATCTCGATGCCATTGTAGGAGATGCGATAACCAAGGTAGTCAATTTTTTCCTGATGAAATTCACATTTAGACAATTTGGCATAAAGCTCCACCATGCGGAGTTTTTTGAGAACTGAACGCACCAATATCACATGTTCCTTGCGTGTTTTCATGTAAATAAGGATGTCATCAAGATAGACTATCACGCCTTTGTATAGGTGGTCATGCAAAACTTCATTTATTAGTTGCATGAAAACCGCTGATGCCCCCTGTAGGCCAAAAGGGAGTACTCGGAATTGAAAACAACCAAGTGCGCAGTTGAAAGCAGTTTTCCATTCATCTCCCTTTTTAATCCTGACTCTGTAATAAGCCTCTCTTAAATCCAATTTTGTGAAAATCCTCCCTTTGCCCAAATGGGCCAACATGTCCTTCATCAGAGGGAGGAGATAAACATTGTGTACAGACACAGCATTTAAGTTCTTATAGTTCACACAGAGATGAAGGGAGCCATCTTTTTTTTCTCTAAATAGCACTGGAGCAGCCACTCGGGGCCTGGCAGGTTCAATAAACCCCGTTCATAAATTTTTATCAATAAATTTCCATAATTCATCCATTTCACAGGGGGTCATTGAGTAGATTTGGGGTTTTGGAAGTTTCCCCCCTGGGAGAATATCAATACTGCAATCTGTTGTGCGGTGAGAGGATAACTTATCAGAGGATTTCTCACTGAAAACATCCTTTAGGTCCCAATATTCTTTTGGGATTTCCTCCTCCCCCTCAATTCTTTCTTGTCCTGTGGCCGCTAGGTTAGGTTTAGCGTTAATGGGCTTTGGTGCCCCCCCTCTCCCTCAGGAGGTGTAGCGGATCAGATGCACAACCACACTTTCCGCCAATTGATGCGTGGGTTCCACTTCCGTAACCAAGGTAACCCTAGTATGAGGGGCAACAATAAAACTTATAGTTTCTTAGTGAGTTCCCATCCACATCTTTATTGACTCAGTTACAAAATGGGCAGGGCTCCCCCCAGCTATTGAGCCATCCAGCTGGCAAAAAGCAATGGGGACTTTTAAAGTTTTCAATTTCAGCCCCAGTTTTTCCATCACCTCAGGACTAACGATGCAATGTGTGCATCCTGAATCTAAGAGGGCCAGCATTTTTTTTTACAAAGTTTTATTGGTTTTTTTAGGGAAAAGAAAGGAAAGGGGTAGTGGAATGGGTTACAAATTTTGGCAGTTACAATATGTAGAAGGTGTCCACTCATGATATTCATTTAAACATAAACTTTAATACTAAATAGCAATATTTTGTCAGCATATAGATTCAGATAATAATTTCAATCAATTTTTATCAAGCAGATTTTCCTGTTCATTTTTGTGATCTGAGTTTTCTTGGTATTGCCCCTTCTCCCCCCGCCAGCAGTGCTCCGGCCCCTCCCGTGTCCTGTAGATCTGGTGTAGGATCATCAGTTTTATCTAGGAGTGCTTTGTTTTTTTCCATAAAGGCCTGAGCCTCTGTGGTTGTGCTAATTCTAACTCTAGTATCCTCCCAGAAAATTAGCATACCTTCAGGCATCAACCATCTGAACCACACCCCCTTCTGGTAAAGCTTCTTCGCTAATTGCGAATAATTTTTCTTTTCTCTCTCACTTTCCTGGGGATCTGTTTCAGAATGGTTATTTCTCTATCTTGATATTTCAGAGCTTGCCCCCTTTGTGCACTCAGAATCTCATCTCTTGTGGTCTTTCTAAGAAATTTAATGTGTACCTCCCTGGGTACATTATGTGTTCTAGCATATGCTGAGTTTACTCTATATACCAGATCCAGTTCTCACTCCATCTGTTGTTTTTCTTTTTGAATGTATTCAGCCAAAATGTTTGTCATTATGTCCCTTAAATCCTCATCATCTGCCTCAACCACATTTTGGAACCTAAGGAAAAAAGACATTCTTTCAAATTCTGTTTTCATCTGGTGGGACTCAAGATCTTGGTTCCCCTTCTGCACCCCTTTAATCTCCCGCCTCATCTCAGCCGTCCCCCCCTCCAAAAGATCCAGTCTCTGTGAATTTTTGCTCGTCTGGTCCTGGTTCTCTTTAAGCTGCTCTTTCATCTCCTTTAATTGACTTTTTATGTCCTCCTGTCCCTTTAAGATTTGTTGAAACATCTGTTGAAAATCCGTCTCTTGAGGCTTGGGCTGCATCAGAGATGTTAGAGTTTGTTGTCACTAGGACTAGATACTGTAGATTTCGGGGCGGAGACAGCAAAGCCCGGCTTCCCCGGGGGTGGTCTTTTAGGTGGCATTATATTGAGCAGAAAGAGTTCAAAGTCAATACAGAGAGGAAACAATTAGGGAGGGCAACCGCCAAGAGAGATTGGGAGGCAAAGAGTCCAAGCAGAAGGGAGTTCTTTCTAATTGCAAGTTCTGGCAATAGAGTAGTAAAATCCTTTGTTCCAGGAGAGTCCAATACAGACAAGAGATTTATCTGAGTGTCACGGAGACAAAGACAGTAAGCCTGAAGTTCTATGGGTGGAGTCAAATTTCAATGTTTATAAAGACAGCGGAAGCAAGCCATCTTGCCCTGCCAGCTTCAGAGTTAAGGGGCATAAAAAAAGTTTTCAAAGTTCCCAAAGTTTCCAGATCATCATCTCATTTATAGAATAACAATCCAAAATCTGCCTTCGTTATGAGCGTGAAATCATTGCATAGCTCTCTCTCTTCCTCCTCCTCTGGGGCCGAGAGCAGAGTCGTTTCTAGCCGCCTGTCCGAGGTGGGGGGGAAATCACGCTTCTCCGAGCCGAGTTGAAAACAGCTCTAAAAGCAGCTGGCAGTCTCTCTCTCTTTTTTTTACAAGCAAAGGAACGGAGGGAAGTTTCCACCTCACCACACAGCAACCGCGTCCTTCAGATAGTATGTTCTTCCAGCTGCCTCTTCACGAAGACGCTGCAGCGCCTCCCCATCATGCCTCCCGGTGCCTAGGGCAATGCGGGCCCCCCCTGGCCACCGCCGACTCAGGGGATCCCCCGCTACGCCGCCCCTTTGGAAGGAGCCTCTACGGGGCGTCCTGTGCCCCTCAAGCAGTGAGGGGCCCACCAGAAGAGTGCGGGGCGAGCAGAGCCTGCCCGTCGTGGTCAGCAGCCGGAACCGGAAGTCGGCCAGCATTTTTTTCTTGCACTTCAGTAGAGGGCACTTTTAGTTCTACTGGGATAGTCATGGGGCTCGATCGGGAACTTACCAGATGTTCCTTGTCAGATTCCGTTTCACTTTCTTCCGATGAGGAGGATGGTTCCCCCTCCCTTGGGGTGGGATGGAACTGCGCAGTCGGCTCCACCCCTTTCATGGCGGTTTCCCTTCTTTTCCCGGGCTGTTTGTCTGGTTTTCTCTCTCCCCAGTAGTAGGTTTTGGTCCCATCTTGGTGCGGCAGTTTGCTGCGATGTGCCCCTCCTTCCCACAATGGAAACAGGTGATGACTCGAGGCTTGCTAGTAGACCAACTTTTCCCTCCTTTTGCAGCTCTTTGGAGGGCTCTGGGGGGGAGCAGCCTTTTCTTTTTCACTGTCATCACAGTACTTGTCTCGGGCCAAGTCAATTTCTACATCCGCTGCCAATTCATACCAGTGCTGCAATATGCGGGGAGCCCCCCTGTTTACACAGTTCTGGTATATATCTTTGTTTAAACCATCCATGAAACCATCCAACAGGGCTTGTTCGGACCAACCCCTCATATAAACAGACAATTCACGAAATTCTTGTATATATTCATCAACTGCCCTGTTTCCCTGGGTGAGGGTTTTGAACTTAGTTCTGGCTTTTCGCTCTGTGAGCGGGTCATCAAAGCGTTTCCTCAGGGCAGCCATAAACCTATTGTAATCTCTCAGTAGGGGGGAATTAGCATTATGCAGAGCAACCATCTAAGCAGCTGCTTTATCTTCTAATGCCATGGTAACAATTCTTACCTTGGTTTCTTCTGTAGGTAAATCCTCACCAAACTGACACATGTAATTCCATACTTGAACTAAAAAAAATCCAAGATCTTTTGCCTCCCCACCAAATTTCATTCCAAGTGGAGGAACTTTGGCCATCCGGCGTCTGCGGGGGGCTCCTCCCCCTCTTGGGATGGCTCTGGCGGCCACTGCTACTGGGGTTGGGGCTCGTTCATCCTGATCATCACCATCATCCATGCCCCCAGTCTCTCTCGGGCAGAACACACCCTCTGCAGTTCTCTCCTCTGTTTCTGGGAGAAGATATTCTCTTTCAGGAGCACTCTCACATAAACATCGCCTCTCCCAAGCCTCTTCGAAGAGTTTCATGGCTTGAGACATCATAAGGTTCTCCTCCTTGACCTCCTGCCACACAGTGGCTGGATGCCTCTGTCTCCTTGGGGTGACCCCAAACGGAGTTTTCTTGGGATCATACTTCTGCCCCACTCCCAATGTCCACCTGGGGTGAATGGATTGTTCTTCCAAGTGTAATCCAGCCATTCGCTTCGTTTCCAGAGGGCAAGAGGATGCCGTTGCTCCCATGTCTTCCTCCTGGTCACTGCCTGGGTGGGACATTCTTTTGAAGTTTGGGATTTTATTGCACTGCCCTCGGAAGGTGTTAACTCCAGGTTGAATGCGAAACTGAGATCTTGCTTAATGTCAGGGCAGCCTCCCTCAGTAACCAAGAAAGAAACCACTCAACTCCATATTTCAGAATTAAGAGTACTTTTACTGGTTATGAGTAGATAGCAGCTAGCAAAGCAAGATCTGAGGCAAATGCGTGCATAATCATAGGTATCAATATGTGACCCACCTCCCTCCCCCTAGTAACCCCATCCCTCAGTCCAATCCACACACCCCACAGGTGTCATGTGGGCTGCAGCTTCAAAACCCATCATCAGGTTGGTATGCCGGATGATTGGCCTTGCGGCAATTTCACTATCTGCAGATTGTGCAGTAGATGGTGAGAAAACCACTCTCTTCTTCATTCACTCCTGTGCTTAAGCTTCCCCTCCCAAATACCATGTTATCTCTCCCCCTCCCCATTTCAATGGCAGCCGAAAGCAAGCAGCAAAGCAGAGGGTGACATCTACGCTAACTTAGACAGATTCCTTTCTGGCAGTGTTTATCCTTTGTTATTCCTGATTGGCCTATTAACAGCACAAAAGGTGTGAGGATTGCTCTGGTAGTTTGAGTTACATGGCAATTCCTGGAGGGAATGGGGATGGCATTTATAGTAGAAGTAAAAGGACCTATAATGGATCCGGATCCCAATGCAGGAAGGATAAACAGGCACATGCTTTCATAGAGATACATGTGCCACAAATGCCCAACAACCAAATGCTCAAAAGGAAAACACCGTTACAGCAGCATGGGTGTTGCTTTTGTTCCTGGGCTCTCTGTCTTTAAGAAGTCTGTCATGGATTTGGCAATCTTCGCAAAGGAGGGGATGAATTGCCTATGGAAGTTCGTGAACCCTAGAAAGCTTTGTAGCTGTCTGTGGCTGCGAGGGGGTTATTTATTTATTATTTATTTATTAATTGAATTTATAGACCGCCCCCTCTCCCCGAAGGGACTCCGGGCGTTGCACAGACAGAAGCTAAAAAACCGTATACACAATAAGAATATATTAGAAACCCCTTAAAAACAAATTAAATATAGAGTCTGTACAATAATAGTAAAAATTAAAAACAGCTTTAAAAGTTTACCCCCCAAAATTTAAAATACCGGCCAGGAGGATTGGAGATTAAAACTACGATTGGGACAGGCCAGCTAGTTGGAACAGGTGGGTCTTGAGTTTCTTGCAGAAGGAGCGGAGATCAGTAGTAGTTCTGATGTCGGGGGGAGGTCATTCCAGAGGGTCGGGCCCATCACAGAGAAGGCCCTACTCCTGGGCGCCGTCTGCTGGCATTGCTTAGTGGATGGCACCCGGAAGAGTCCCTCTCTGTGAGAGCGAATTGGTCGCAGGGATGTGTGGGATAGGATGCGATCCCGCAGATAGCTAGGTCCTGTGCCATGGAGCGCTTTAAAGGTAATAGTCAACACCTTGAAACGCACCCGAAAAGCCACAAGTAGCCAGTGCAGCTCGCGCAGGAGAGGTGTTATATGGGAGTACCTGGTACTTCCCATGATTGCCCGCGCTGCCGCATTCTGGACCAGCTGCAGCCTTCGGGTGCATCTCAAGGGGAGCCCCATGTAGAGAGCGTTGCAATAGTCCAGGCGGGATGCCACAAGCGCGTGAGTGACTGTGCGAAGGGCGTCCCGGTCCAATAGGGGACGCAATTGGCGCACCAGGCAAACCTGGTGGAACACCCCCCCTTGCCACGGCTGTCACATGGTCATCCATCGACAGCCGGGCATCCAGGAGGACGCCCAAAATGCATGCCCGATCCACGGGGGCCAGTTGTTCGCCCCCGATGGCTAGTGATGGGACCCACTGGTTGAACCGGGGTGCCGGTAACCACAGCCACTCCATCTTGGAGGGGTTGAGTTTGAGTCTGTTGCTTCCCATCCAGACCCATACGGCCTCCAGGCACCGGGACATCACTTCGACGGCATCGTTGGGGTGGTTCGGGGTGGAGATGTACAGCTGAGTATCATCAGCGTACAGATGATACTCAACCCCAAAACCACGAATGATCTCACCCAGCGGCTTCATATACGTGTTGAACAGGAGAGGCGAGAGGACCGACCCCTGTGGCACCCCACAAGTGAGTGGCCTCAGGGTCGACCTCTGCGCCCCTGCCAGCACGCATTGCGTCCAGCCGGAGAGGTAGGAGGAGAACCACCACAAAACGGTGCCCCTCACCCCCAGCCCCTCCAGATGGCGCAATAGGATACCATGGTCGATGGTATCGAAAGCAGCTTTGGAGATCTAATAGGACCAGGATGGAGGAGCAACCCCCATCCTTGGCCCTCCAGAGATCATCCACCAACACGACCAAGGCCGTCTCCGTGCTGTGACCGGGCCGGAAACCAGACTGGCGCGGGTCTAGATAATCAATTTCCTCAAAAGTGGCGTGGGAACTGTTGCGCCACCACACTCTCTACAACCTTTGCCAAAAAGCAAAGGTTGGAGACAGGACGATAGTTGGTTAACATAGCTGGATCCAGGGAAGGCTTCTTGAGTAGGGGCCTCACCACCGCCTCTTTCAAGGTAGCCGGCAAGGAGCCCTCTCTCAAGGAAGTGTTGACTACCTCCTGGAGCCAGCCTCGTGTAACCTCCCAGGATGCCAGTATAAGCCAGGAGGGACACGGGTCCAGTAAACATGTAGTGGCTTGCAGTCGCCCACGCAACCTGTCCATATCATCGGCAGCAACAGGGTCAAACTCCTCCCAGAATGGTCCCTCAAGATTCGCCTCTGACATTCCCCCTGGACTACTGGAGGGGACCCACTCGCTACGGATTTGAGCGATTTTGTCCTGCAGATATTCCCCAAATTCCTCTGCTCTACCCTGCAAGGGGGCTTCCCGCGGCCTCTGCGAAAGGAGGGAGCGGGTCACCCGAAACAGGGCGGCAGGGCACTTATCTGCGGACGCAATAAGAGCGGCACAATATTGACGCTTGGCCACTCTTAATGCCACAAGGTAGGTCCGTAAATAGGCTCTTACCTGTGTTCGGTCAGATTCGGAGCGTGAAGATCTCCATCTGCTCTCTAGGCGTCTCTTGTGGCGCTTCATCACCCTTAGCTCCTCGGTAAACCAAGGAGCCAGGGTGACTCACTGCCGCAGGAGAGGCCGCAAAGGCGCAACCCAGTCCAAGGCCCCGGTAGCCGCATTATTCCATGCGGCCACCAGGTCCTCCATCCGGGAGTGGGTCAGGGCTACAGGAAGTGGCCCAAGCTCCGTCTGGAACCTATCAGGTTCCATCAGTCACCTGGGGCGAATCCATCTAGGACCTTCTGGTTCCGCCTCCCCGCGATGGGTAGCGCCTGGGAAGTCGAGCCGGAGAAGTGAGTGATCTGACCATGACAGGGGTGTAATAACTAAGTCCCCTATTCCCAGATCACTCTTCCACTGGCCAGAGACAAAAATAAGGTCCAGCGTGTGGCCTCCCTCGTGTGTGGGGCCCTGAATTATTTGGGTCAGGTCCATGGCTGTCATGGAAGCCATGAACTCCCGAGCCGCCTCGGATGATCCGCCTATCGACGGCAGGTTGAAATCCCCCATAACCAATAGCTTGGGGGTCTCAACCGCCATCTCTGCAATCATCTCGAGGAGCTCTGGCAGGGCCGCTGATGCATAGTGAGGAGCCAAGTATACAATCAGCAAGCCCAACTGTCTCCCTGGGCCCCACTTCACGCCAAGAGACTCACACCCGGATATCTGTGGCACAGTGAACTCTCTCGGCTCCAAACCCTCCCGTATAATCACCGCTACCCCACCACCCCTACCCTGGGCCCGAGGCTGATGGAATCCATGGTATCCTGGTGGGCACATTTCCACGAGGGATAAACCCCCCTCATGGCCCAACCAGGTCTCCATTATCCCTGCAAGGTCCGGCACCCCCTCCGAGATCAGATCATTAATGAGGGGGGCCTTACTGACAACGGACCTCGCGTTGCATAACATCAGCCTCAGGCCCTGGCTCTGTAGATCCTGACCACCTAGGGTGTGGGGGTTGGTACAAATGACCGGGCGTGTCCAACGGCCACGGTCTCCCAACTGGCTACAGAATCTTCATCTATCCTCGCACCCGCCCCTCCCTACGATCGTTGAGATAAAAAGACCCTCTAATGGAACATTATTCTCCTTCCCCACCCCCGCTCCACTCACTTCCCTCCCGACCACACCTGTTCGCCTGGCACTAACCCCACTCCTAGCCTGGTTAACCCTCCCCCCCCCTGGAGCCCACTAAAACATTTAAATAGCATCTGGTTAAAAAACCCCTAAGTCTCCGCTTCCTCCACCTCTCTGGGTTAATAAAGGTTGCCAGCCTAGGATGGCTTATACTTTGGCTGGGTATATCTCTATTCCCTCATTTGACACTCGGTAGCCCAGGTAGTATTTTGATAGCTTGACATACAGGTTAGCTGCCAGAAGTTTTTCCAGTACCTGTTGGACCAGGGATATGTGGTCGTCCATAGTCTCCATGTAGATGAGGATGTCAACCAGATAGATGAGGACCCCCTTGTAGAGATGCTCATGCAGCACCTCGTTTATTAACTGCTGGGGCTCCCTGCAGTTTGAAAGGCATCACTTTGAATTGAAAGCTCCCTAGGGGTCAGTTGAACACTGTTTTCCACTCATCTGCTCTCCTGATCCATACTCGGTAGTATGCTTCTCTGAGGTTAGTTTGGTGAAGACTTTTCTCTTGGCCAGGTGAGATAGCATGTCCTTCATGAGGGGGAGGGGGTATAGGTTGTGTACGCACACTGCATTGATTCCTCTAAAGTCCATACACAGTCTCATAGTTCTGTCTTTTTTTTTCTTTGAAGAGGACTGGTGCCACAACCCGTGGCTTGGCTGCATCGATGAACCCTTGTGCTAGGTTTTTGTCTATGTATTTGCACATTTCTTGCATTTCCCAGGGCATCATGGCGTACAGTTTGGGTTTAGGTAGTTTTTTCTCGAGGATGATTTCGATGGCGCAATCTGTCTCATGGTGGGGGGCCAGAATGTTGCACTTGGTCTTGCTGAATACTTCTGCAAGGTCCTGATATTCCCCTGCGATCTGTTCAGTCTCTGGGGTTTTGTCAGATGTGGCTGCCAGATGTTCTGGTGGGCTCTTTTGGGGGTTCCCTGCTTGGGCGGTGTTTGTGCTTGCTGGTGTGGAAGGGGTTGGGGCCCCTTTTCTATCCTAAGTCTGTGATTACCCCCTTGCCACCATATGGTCAGTCCCCAGGAGAGTCCCAGTATGACTGCATTTGTCATTTTGGGGGCTATTATGAATTGAATTACTTCCCAGTGATGTGCTAGCTTTAGTCTCACTGGTTTGGTCAGATGGGTGGCATAGGCTCCCCCTATTAGGGACCTGTCAACCTGTTCACTGAAGCCTCCAGAGTGCAAAAAACCGGCCGTATGGGCAAACTTGAAGTTTGGGAATGGACTTCCAGTTTGCTCATAAGGGCCTGTTTTAGCCCTCCGGAGTCTTCAGAGGCGTCATATGTAGTCAGGTTCTTTCTGAAGTTAAGGAGAACAGTTTATGTCTTTTTCCTGCCACCAAGCATCACAGGTTGGTATGAAAACCATCACCAATTATTCTCTCTAAAGTAGGGATGAAAAAGAATGGGACAGATTGAATGGAAGGTTTAGTGATCTGTCAAGTTGCCTAACAGATGGCAAACACTTAAAGGAAAGGAAGGAGAAAAGGACAAAGCAAGAGGGGCTTCTCCCAGTGCTTTTGCTAATGCAACTGCTCCTTGTGCCTTTTCTGAAAGAAAAAAAATGCCCAATGGAACATGGGTGAATAAAGTCATGTAGTGAAGCTAGAGGAGCAATGGTATGCTGCAAGGGCATGGCTGTGAAAGTGACCAATAAACCTCCAGTTCTCTTGTCCAAAGATAGTACCCAGAAGAAGCAGCTGGGGCTATCAAAACATGAATGCAATAAGCAAAATTATGCTGAATCTCCCATGGTGCATTGCACAAAAAGCCCAAGGGAACTGGACCTGAGAGCATATTGAAAAAAGTAGTAAAAACAGTAAAGGTCTGGCTCTAAGAAACTCATTATCATCTGAAGCATTAAAAAAAACCTGTAATACACTTAGCAATGGCAGAATCAGAAATATAAAGCTGGCAGAACCCAACTTCCCAATATAAATTGACCTTTTCTGCAGCACAAGATTCAAACTGTCTTTCAAAAGAATATCAAACTAGTGTTGAAATAATACATTCAATGCTCTTTTTCATAACCAGAAAACCTACATTTAAAAGAAACTTGTCAAAGGGTATAGAAAGCATCAGTGAGGCTTCCATACACAGACACCTCTGTAAAAGCCAGTTGTTGGCTCCTGTCTGCAACTCGAGCCAAAAGGACCTTGGAAGGAATGCATCAAAGGCGGGTAGACATCAGTTTGAGAAACTAACAGGGGCTGGCAGATCCCTACCATTGACTATGTCAACAACAACTGATGATGAAGAAAGTAATGAGATGGTCTTGTCAGGAGAAGTGGGAAATAATGGGTATCAGAGGATAACTTTATGCTTAGTTATTAGCTGGGATGAGACAAAGATCATACACGAAGACATCACATAAAAAAGCAGTTGCAGGTAGTCCTCAACTTACGGCCACAATTAAGCTCAAAATTTCTGTAACCCCTATATTAACCCATACCTGCCTGATATTTAAACCTGAAAGATTTATAATTTCTAAATCAAAGGAATTGTAATCCTTTGAATTCTGCGCAAGACCAGTAGGATCTTGCCAATCTCAGTCAAGAAGAATTCTTCCATTCTGTGCCAGCTCCACCTCATGCTTTGCAATTCTCTTTTTGGTGACAGAAAAATAACTGTTCAAACTTTTCATTTCCATCTTTTTTTTAAGGGGGAGGAGGAAGCGTCAGCTCCCCAAACCCCGCAAGTGTCATTTTCACTCCAGGATTGAATGCAACCAAGTTAGAAGCGAGGTGGTTCCCAATGTACATTGACAGATTATGTGAATACCAGGCGGGGTGTGAGCAGAATCTAGTTGATCTCTGAGTTCACTTCTGTCGGAATGTGTATGGCACGTAGAAGTCCATACTCATCCGGAGAGTCAGCATGACATCACAGTGACTCCTAGTCCTTGAAAACCTTGAAGATGATTAGCTGAAGGAACGGGCTGCTTCTGCCCATCCTTCTCCTCCACAACCACCTTTATAATTCCTATGTAGACTTGAGGTGGAGAGAGAGGCAGAGAGAAAAAAGCATAACTAGGCAAGGCAAAAGAAAACAGTCGCAGCAGCAGTTAGACAGGTGATTAAGTAATTTTCTTTTTTTCTTTTTTCTTTTCAAGCATACAAAATACACACACAAAGAACTTAGATGTACATTATATTTACAAAATACAGTACAAACAGGAACTTCCTGTTCTTTCTAGTAGCAATTTCAAATCAGTACAATTCTCCTTATGTTATTTCCTCTTCTAATATATTTCATTTGCGTTTCACCATTTTTAACCCTCTTATTTTACTCATCTATCTGCTTTATTGGGTGATTACCCAATATATATAAATTCTCCTTAACTTCTATTTTTGGGCTTTATTGACTTCTTTCATTGATCCTTGTTTCTTTCCTCCATCCACCTATACCATTTTCCCCATATCTGATAATATTCTGTTTCTTCTTTTCCCTGGATTTCTTTTGTTAATTTGTCCATTTCTTTTGTTAATTTGTCCATTTGTCCATAATCTTTCTTATTATTTCATCTTCACTTGGTATCAATTTATTTTTCCATTTCTCAGCGAAGGCAATCCTCGCCACCATAATTATGTGTAAAATTAAATACTGGATTTCTTTTTTATATTTTGTTGTTATTATTCCTAGTAAAAAAACTTGGTTTCCAATTAATTTTGACTCCTGTTATTGATTCTAGCCAATTTTTAATCCTTTTTCAATACTTTTTAGCCTCCTCACACATCCACCATATGTGATAATATGTTCCATGTGTTGATTCACGTTTCCAACATTTTGGTGAAATATTTACTGAGATTTTTGCTAACCGTGCTGGTGCTAGGTGCCATCTGTAAAACATTTTGTACTGGTTTTCATTGTATGCAACCAATAGTGTCATTTTTAAATTTGTCCCCCCAAATTTTCCCTATTTATCTAGTTCAATAATGTAGCCAAAGTTCTGTGCCCATTTTACCACTTGTTCTTTCACAATTTCTTTCATTTTATACTTCAGAAGAAATTTATATATTCTCCCTATCATCTTTCTTTCTGATTTTTGGATTATTTTATCTAATTTGTGTGGTTCCATTTGGATGTCATATAATTTAGTATCATTATTGTGTTTAGCTTTGATTTGTAAGTAGGTTAGCCAGTCAACTTTCATGTTTTGTTCTGCCAATTCTTCAATTGTTTTTAAATTTCCCTGTCCGTTAATTAAGTCTCTGTATCTTAACATTTTATTCATATCTGTAAAATTTGGGTGCATCGTCCTTTCTGTCGGGGATAGCCGATTCGGGATTTTCACATAGTGGTTTTTTAAAATTTTGAGCTAGTTTTGCAATAATGCATTTCTAATTAGATTTTTAAAAATATTTGTGTGTTTTATTTTTATCATTTGATAGGAGCGTATGCCACCCTGCTTGCAGATCATGACCTTCTAAGGTCAAAATTCTTTTATTCTTTAACTCTATCCAGTCCTTGACCCATGTTGTTGTTATTGCTAATGCGTATAGCTCCCAGTTTGGTAATGCTAAGCCTCCTCTCTCCTTGCTATCTTGCATTGACTTTAGTTTAATCCTCACTTTTCATCCTTGCCAGATAAACCTAGCAGTTAGTTTGTTTAATTCCTGAAACAAAGTTTTACCTGGATTAATAGGTGCAGCTTGCAACAAAAATAAAATTCTTGGTAAAATATTCATTTTAACTGTGGCTATATGTCCCAGTGATAGCTGAATATTTTCCAGCTTTCTGAATCTTTCTTTATTTGTGTCACCAGTTTATTATAATTGTCATCTTTAATTGTAGAACATTTTGCCGACACCCAGATCCCCAAGTATTTCACTTTCTTAGTTATTTGCATTTTAGTTACTAATTCCAATTCCTCTTCTTGCTTTTTTGTCCTATTCGTAGTTATCATTTTTGTTTTGCATTTTTGTTTTTATTTTTAATCCTGCAACTTTGTCATATTCTTCTAATTTTTGAATTAATTTTGGACTGGATTCTAGTGGATCTTCTAAAACAAATACTAAGTCAGCTGCATAGACTTGCGTCTTATATTCTTCATTTTTAAGTCTTAAACCTTTTGATCCCAGGTCCTTCCTAATTTCATTTAACAATATTTCCAGAGTTAGTATAAATAGCAAAGGAGAGAGGAGGCATCTCTATCTAACTCCCTTTTTTATTTCGATCTTTTCTGTTAGTTCTCCGTTCATCAGAACTTTGGCTGTCTGGGTGTTATAAAGTTTTTCTATCATTTTTGTAAATTTTTCTCCGAATTTCATCCTATCTAATTATGTTATTATAAATTTCCAAGTTACGTTGTTGAATGCTTTTTGTGCGTCAAAGAAAACCAGTACCAATTGCTTTTCTGGATGTGCCTCATAGTATTCTATTATGTCTAGGATGACTCTCGTATTATTTTTAATGTGTCTGTAAAATAAAAATCCATTTTGATCTGGATGTATTCGTTCATTTAAGACTTGTTTAATTCCTCCTGCCATAATTGCTGCAAATATTTTATAATCGGAATTAGATAGTGAAATTGGTCTGTAGTTTTAAATTTCTTGTAAATTGGCTTCTTCTTTTGGGATTAGCGATATTATTGCTTCCGTCCATGATTCAGGCATCTTGGCTTTTTCTAAGACTTCGTTAAACATTTCCACTCCTAATTCTTCCAATATTAGTTGATTATATTTGTATAGCTCCACCGGGATTCCATCTGGCCCTGGGGTTTTATTATTTTCCTGGTTTTTTAGGGCTAATTCTACTTCGGCTATCGTTATTGGCTTGTTTATCGCCTCCTTTTGTTCTTTGGGGATTAGAGTTATCTTTTCTGGATTTAAATGTTTTTTTTATCTTAGTTTCCTCCGTACTATCTTTTGCATACAGTTTTGTGAAGTATTTTGGAATAATTTGCTTCTTTTCTTCCAATTTATGTTGAATATTTCCCTCGTCATCTTTTAATTGATATATCATCCTTTTTTCTCCTTCATTTTTCAATCTGTATGCCAGCTATAGTCCAGGGTTGTTGGCTTGTTCAAAGTAATTTTGTTTGGCCACTTTAATTTTCTGTGCTAATTGTTTTTGGGTTATTTATTACATTAATCTTATGTTTTATCATCTTTCTTTTTTCTTTTTTAATTTTATTCTTTGGTTCTTTCTGTAATTCAGCTTCAGCTTCCCTAAGTTCTTTTTGCATATGTTCTTGTTGCTCTTTTTGTTTTCTGATTTTTCTCGCTATATAGGCAATGGTGAGGCCTATTATGTATACTTTCATGGTATCCCAGAGATTTTGAATTGAGGTGTCTTCTTTTTTATTTATTCTAAAAAATAGTTTTAATTCTTTCTCCAGCATTTGAGTGTATTCTATTTCGTTTACGATATTTGGGTTCATCATCCATCTTTTTCTTCTTTTTTGGCCTTTCCATTTTAATTTTATTGGGTTATGATTTGCCCACTCATTTCAATTTTGATTTCCTCTAATTGATTACATAGTCCAGATGAAATCCAGGCCATGTCAATTCTTGATAGGGACTGGTGGGGGTTCGAATAAAAGGTATATTACTTTCTTGTTTTGTGCCTTTCTCTCCAAATATCATGTAGTTCATATTCCATTGCCATTTCAAAAAAGGATTAGGTAACTTTTTTTGGTCTTATTATTATTTCTTTTACTTTCATAGTCTTTTTATCCACTATTGTGTTATAATACCCAATTAAGCAGATATTTTCTTTTACTTTCATAGTCCATCTTTTTATCCACTATTGCGTTATAATACCCAATTAAGCAAATATTTTCATACTCTAATTCATTTATTTTTTTGTGTAATTTCCTGTAGAATTCCTCTTGTTTCTGATTTGGTGCATATATTGCTATTAATAATATCAGTTTTTCTGTTGTCTCTAATTTAATCATTAGACTCTGCCTTCTTCATCGGAGTAGACTGCTTTAGAGTTTATTTTTTCCTTTATATAGGTTGCTCTCCCTCTTTTTTAAAAATCTGCCAGTGCTGTATATAGTTTCCCTATTTTTTTGTTTTCCACTAAATTAATATGTTCCCTTTTAATGTGCACCTCCTGTATACAGGTTATGTCTGCCTTCAGTTTCCTAAGTTTATTAAACATCCGCACTCTTTAGACACACATATCTATAAGTTCAGTCGCAAAATGGGCAGGAGCCTCCCCCCCAGCTATAGATCCATCTAGCTGACAAAAAGCAATGGGGACTTTCAAAGTTCTCAGTTTCAAGCCCATTTTTTTCCACCACTTCTGGGCTAACAATGCAACATGTGCATCCCGAGTCTAAAAGAGCCAGCATTTTTGATTGGGCGCCAGTAGAGGGCACTTTAAGTTCTACTGGGATGGTCATGGGGCCCGATCGGGAACTTACCAGATGGTCGTCATTGGATTTGGTTTCACTTTCCCCCGATGAGGAGGACGGTTCTTCTTCTCTTGGGATGGGAGGGAATTGCGCAACAGGTTCCACCCCTTTCATGGCGGTGTTCCTTCTCTTCCCAGGTTGTTTGTCTGGCTTTCTCTCCCCCCTGGCAGAGGGCTTTGGGCCAATTTTGGAGTGGCAATTTGCTGCCCGGTGCCCCTCCTTTCCTCAACGGAAGCAGGTGGTAGACCGGGGCTTGCTTGTAGACCAACTTTTTCTTTGTGGGGGTTCCTTTGTGGGGGTTGGGAGGGGTAGCTTTCTCTTTCTCACTGTCTTCGTGGTACTTGTCTCTGGCTAGATCGATCTCCACGCCTGCTGCCAATTTGTACCAGCGGTGCAAGTTACGGGGGCGGGGGGGCTGTTTACACAGTTTTGGTATATATCTTTGTTTAAGCCATCCATAAAACTGTCCATTAAAGCTTCTTCTTACCAAACCCGCATATAAATGGACAATTCACGAAACTCTTGTATGTAATCAGCCACTGGGTTCTTCCCATGGGTAAGGGTTTTCATTCTGTTTCTGGCCTTCTGCTCCGTGAGCAGGTCATCAAAGCATTTCCTCAGGGTGGCCATAAACCTATCTCATCAGGGGGGAGTCATCGTTATGCAGGGCAACCATCCATGTCGCTGCCTTGTTCTCCAGCACCATGGTAACAACTCTTACCTTGGCTTCTTCTGTGGTGAGATCCTCTCTGAACTGTTGCATGAAATTCCAGACTTGAACCAGGAAAAATCCTAGTTCCTTTGGGTCACCTCCAAATTTCACACCAAGCGGAGGAACTTTTGCCATCCAGCATATGCGGGGGGGCCCTCCTCCTCTTGGAAGGGCTCTCGCGGCTGCTGCTGCTGCTGCAGGAGGTTCCCCATCCTGATGAGCTCCACTGTCTGCCCCCAGGGACCCCCTTGGGCGGAACAGGGCTTCTGCAGTTGTCTCTTCTAGGTCTGGGAGATGAGTTTCTCTTTCGGGACTGCTCTCGCATAAACATCACCTCTCCCATGCCTCTTGAAAGAGTTTCATAGCCTGGCACATCATAAGCAGCTGCCAGCCGCTGATGTCACTCCCAATGACTACCTGGGGCAGATGGATCATTCCTCCAAATTCAGATCCGTCATCCGCTCCACCTCCAAGGGACATGAGTATGCAGCCGCCCCCATGTCGTCCTCCTGGTTGCTGCCTGGGTAAGACATTCCTTTGAAGGTTTTGGTTTTATTTAGACTCCCCTCGGAAGGTGTTAGCTCTGGAATGAGTGCGAAAGTGAGATCTTGCTTAATGTCAAGCCATCCTCCCTCAGCAACCAAGAAAGAAACCACTTAACTCCATTTTGCAGAATTAAGAGTACTTTTACTGGTTATGAAAAGATAGCAGCTAAGCAAAACAAGATCTGAGGCAAAAGCGCGCGAAATCATACATATCAATATGTGACCAAACCCCTTCCCCCTGGTAACCCTCATCCCAGTGTCCAATCTGCAAATCCCTTAGGTGTCATGTGAGTTCCATCTTCAAGGAGCATCATCAGGTTGGTATGCAGGACGGTTGGCCTTGACCTACACCAAGCACTAATCTCTAGCATGCACAGTAGACGGTGAGACCAAAACTCCCTTTTTACAGTCTCTCCTGTACCTAAACTTCCCCTCCCAAATACCAGCCCTCCCTCCCCGTTTCAATGGTAGCTGAAAGCAAATAGTGAAACTGAGGCTGACAGATGTGTTCTGGAAAACACAGATTTATCATAACTGGTTCACCAAATTCAACAAAAATTAGGTATTGGTTATGCCGAACTGATACGAACCATCTGAATCCCACCACTTTGGAGATCCCTTCTAAACAATGCTTATCAAAGATGTCTGGATCAGGACACACAAGCCCAGGTAATGCATGCACTGAATCCAGGAGCCAGAATTCTGCCAATGAGAACACCGCCATCCACAAACTTTACACAACTTCAATATTACAAAAGAAAAACAAAAATCACTTTGTTTTGGTTTCAAATAAACTGGTACAGAGCTGGAAATAAGTGGATTCAGTTACCAGCTGCTGCTGTAAATTTGAACTTCTAAATTGAAAAACATTCAGATAGAGCTATGATTAATCTCTCCTTAGTTTTCTACTTAGCTTGTTATTCATTTCCTCACTATCTTTTTTGCAAGTTATGCCCTTTGTGCTTTTAATTTGTTTTCCTTTTTAAATCTTATTTTTAATTTGTTACCATTAGATTAAGTCAAATTAGGTTAATTATTGCTAGATTCCTCACCACTTGGAGATGTGAAAGGTTTTCTTTTGTCCTCTTTTGTTTTATTAGTAAAGTAAATTAGCTGGAAAGGGGTTATCTGCTACCTGTCTATATGGTTTTCTTGGCTGATCATAAATAAATTAAACAAATTAACAGATTTAGAAATGATTAGTAAATACTTGGATGGGAGATGCCCAAGAAAAAATAGACTTTAGATTAGACTGGGAATTAGAGAAAGAAAATCTCAGAGGGCAATGACAAACTATTTCTGTATGGTTACCAAGACAATCCAGAAGGGCAGCTCTTTTTCAGGTTAAACTTGGGTTCAGACACGTTGTAATATTTTAGTGGTAAAAATCCAAAGCCCTGCTTGCTGATGAATGTACTGGAGATCTAGCATAAAATTTGCAAAATCTGAATTACAGGTGGTGCTTAGAAATTAAAGTACCTGAGACTCAAAATGATGATTCTCATTTTATCACATCATGTCTAGATCTAACTGCAGCTGATGACACTAAAGATACCAGCACTGAGTTTACAGATAGCATTGAAGAGGAAGTACAGCATGGCTCTCATGTACAGGTAAATCCTCAAAGCGTTCAAAGTGGGATATCTGCAATGGTGATAAGGACATTGATGGTGTGAGCTATGCAAATGCTGAAAGTTTGGGGAACAGGGTGAACTTGAATTATTAGTACATAAGGGTAGATATGATATAGTTGCAATTACTGAAACCTGATGGGATGAAACCCATGACTGAACGTGGTTAATAAAATTTATAGGTCTTTTTCCCAGATCACAGTTTGCAATTTATATCCAAATTTCTTTTACTAGTTTGCCAGTACATGTATATGTCATTAAGCTGTACCAATTATCATTTCATTATTGTTATTATAATTAATTATTTGTTAACGAATAAACATTTAATAACAATCTAAAACAATCTAAAAATTACTAAATTCCTACTTATTGATCACCAAAATTAACTAATTTTTTTTATTATCAACTTTAATTGTCAACTTGTGTCTTTCCAGTAACAAAGCAGTCTTATCTCTCTTGCCAATTGTGGTGTCAGTCTTCTTTTTATCTCCTTTATAACATTTTTATAGACTTCTCTCCGCACTTTGTTGCTTGAAGGATCTCTCAGGTAATCTCGTTGCCATCCATCTGTTATTAAAATTAGCTTGTCTTTGGTTGTTAATCGTGCTTCTGAAAAAAATTCTCTTCTTAAATCCATCTTCATTTCTCTTTTTTCTTCTTCTGTATCTTGGAATCTGAGGTAGAGCTCCAGTTCGTCGAATTCCCTTTTCCATATTACCTTCTTTCCGCTTTCACCCACATTTGCTCCATTAATAAATCATCTATTGTCTTTATCTTCTATGTCTTCATTGTCCCCTTTAATTTTGGGGGCTCCAACCCCTTCATGTTTTGCTGTGAGGAACACTAGTTTTTCCAACTTCTTCTCAATTCTCCCATATCCTTCCAGTAGATTTTGAATTCCAGCCAAGATATTTTGGAATTTTAAAGTTTCCTCCTCTGAGTATTGATCCATATTTCCAAAAAAGAAGGAGGAAAAAGAAAAACTAATAACTACTGCTACTCTAGCCTTCTAGGCCTCTTTTATTATTTTTATTTTAGATTGACTTAAACACAAGTTCTTTTATGCTCTTCAAAGGATAAGTGTTTTGCTTTTTTTCCCTTTCTCTCCCCTGCCAAAATAGTTCTCAAAGAGCACCTGCGAAAACAATTCATGCCCATGGCTCTTTATCAGTTTCTGTAAACAAATTGCAAACCCTTCAGGTACAAAGTCAGTAAGATCAAAGAGGAAAAGAGAAGAAATACATTGTTTCAAAGACTCCAGCCTCTGACCTCCGAATGGCAGTGTTGCTACCTTTTCTAATATTTATCTCTGGCTTATAGGAAACAAAGTTCTTTAATGAAATTTAATAACAAGTAATAGGAAGAATTGTTAAAATAAAAAGGAAGGTTTTAACCCAAAATGGAGGAGATAAATCAACAATGGATACAAGCAGATAAAGATCTGGAAAAGACAGTCATCATCATCATCATCATCATCATCATCATATTTTAATTATTATTTGTTTAAATATACATTCATTTTGTGTGTGAGCAGATTTGAAAATTCACATTCAAATATTATACCAAATACTTTGCCCCCTCCCCTCCCCCCATCTTAAAATAGATTACTCGTAACCCCTCTCCTCCCAACAAACACAATATAAATTTCTCTTAGATTAATAATAACACATTGATCCCATTTTCTAAGCTAATTTAACATCTATAACTCTTAATATAAATTTCTCCTAGCATAACAATGTTTCGTTAATCCCATCTTCTAATTTATTCATACATATATATTGCCCCGCCCTCCACCCTAACCCTCCCCCATCTCCCACACAAACCCACCCCCCTGACTTCCGCTGTATACCACTCTAACAATTCCAAACATCCCATATACTATTTACTCTGAACATCTATCAGTCTAAACATTCTTACCTAAAGGCTACATAATAACTCCTAGTCTGATATTTATTCTGTATATAATCAATCCATTTTGCCCATTCCTGTGTGTAATCCTCCTGTTTCTGAGCTTTTAAGAAAGCTGAAATTTTTGCCATTTCAGCGAACCCCGCCACCTTCTGAATCCATTGATCAATTGTCGGTAAAAAATCTTTTTTCCAATGTTGTGCAATCAACAACCTAGCTGCTGTGACCATATACAAGACCAATTTTGTTTCCCCTTTGGTAAAATCCTTAGCTATACCCAATAAAAACATTTGCGGAGTGAATTGTATTCTTTTCTTAAATACATTCTGCATAACCCACCATATTTTTATCCAAAAAGCTTTAACCTTGTTACAAGTCCACCATACATGAAAAAAGGTAGCATCTAGACACCCGCATCTCCAACATTTTGGTTGAACATTTGGGTACATGCATGATAATTTTTTAGGATCTAAATACCATCTGTAAAACATTTTATAAAAATTCTCCCTTAAATTCTGTGACTGTGTAAATTTAACATTCTGAACCCATATTTTTTCCCACGTTTCCAACATAACCACTTCACCAAAATTCTGAGCCCCTTTAATCATACAATCCTTAACCAATTCACTTTCTGAATCTCTTTCTAACAGTACATTATATATTCTTTTAACTTGTTTTGGGCCAGTCTCTTTTATCTGCTTAATCAGTTCCACTTCTTTATCCATAAAACCGACCCTGCGATCTTCTTCCCATCTCTTCTGTAGCTGTATGTAATGTAACCAATTTAAAGTAATTCCTTCTTCCAACAGCTGTTCCAAAGTTTTTAATTTCCATTCGTCCCCATCAGCGATAAGCACATCTTTATATAAACAACCCCCGAGTGACTTAATATTCATAATCCCCATGGTGTCTGCAAGATCCAACCAAAGCGGTATTTTATAATCCCAATTAGGCCGGTGCTTCTTCCATATTCTCATCAAGGAACTTCGGAGAACATGGTTGTTAAACACTTTATCCACCCTGTCTTCATAAAAAAGATATGCATGCCATCCCAGAACAAGATCATGGCCTTCTATATTCAGCAATTCCATTTTTGTTTTCCCAAACCAATCTGCTACATGCGTCAATACCGCAGCTTCATAATACAATCAGAGGTTTGGGAGTCTGAGGCCACCTCTTTCACGAGTATCTTGCATAATCTTCATCTTTACTCTCGGTTTTTTCTCCTTCCAAACAAATTTATTTAATGTTGTTTGCCAATTTAACAAGGTTTTATCTGATTTAATCATCTGGAATAGAAAGATAAACCTAGGTAGAATGTTCATTTTAATTGCTGAGATCCTTCCAAGCAAAGACAATTGTAACTTTTTCCACGCTTCAAGATCTTTCTGTATCTTTTGCCACAACACTTCATAGTTATTTAAGAAAAGTTTTGAATTTGAGTCTGAAATTTGTATTCCTAAATATTTGACTTTAGAGACTATTTCAAAACCTGCTAAACTTACAAGTCTCTTTCTTTGAGTCTCTGTCATGTTTTTAACCATCATTTTCGTTTTGTTTTGATTTAGTCTAAACCCAGACACCATGCCAAATTCTACTATGATATTTTTCATCTGGATTATTGATTTCAAAGGATGTGAAAGGGTAACAACCAGATCATCGGCGAATGCTCTAGTTCTGTATTCCTTTTGCCTGATAGCTATGCCATCTAAGGATTTTGAGTCCCGAATTGCGTTCAACAAGACTTCCAAAGTTAAAATAAATAACAATGGAGATAATGGGCAACCTTGTCTTGTGCCTTTTTGTATCTCGAAAGTTGTTGACAAATTTCCATTAATAATAAGTTGTGCATTTTGTTGCTGATAAATTGCTCCAATCGCCTGCCGCAATCGTGGTCCCATATCCATCTTTTCCAAAGTCTTGGTTAGAAAGTTCCAATTCACTCGATCGAAGGCCTTCTCTGCATCCAAGAAAACCAGCACTGCAGAGATCTGCTTATTCTTATCAAGATAGTCAATTAAGTCTATGAGTTGCCTTACATTCTCCTTCATATGTCTGCCTTCAATAAATCCTGCTTGATCATGATGAATAATCTCTTGAATAACCGGCATCAATCTGTTGGCTAGTACCTTAGCAAATATTTTATAATCTGTGTTCAGAAGAGATATCGGCCTGTAATCCTCTGGTTTCTTAGGGCCCTCTTTATCTTTAGGTATCAATGAGATAAAAGCCGCTTTCCATGAGGAGGGTATTTTGCCTCCTTGTTGTATGTTACAAAATAGTTGTGTAAGATATTCAATCATTTCCAGTTGTAAAGTTTTATAATACATTGCAGTCAAACCATCAGTCCCTGGAGCCTTAGCTAATTTAAGTTGGTTTATAACTAAAGTAATCTCATCAGCAGTTATCAAACATTCCAGAATTGCCTTTTGAAGCACAGAAATTTTAGCAACCCTTTTTCCTTCAAAAAAGTCATCTATTGACTTGTTCTGTATATTATCCTGTACATATAGCTTAGTATAATAGTCCACAAATGATTTTTTAATCAATTCTTGTTGATATACCGTCTCCCCTCGATACTCAATTTTATCAATAATTCTGTCATTCATATTCCTTCTCAAAGTATAAGCTAACCACCTACCAGGTTTATTAGCGTTAGCAAAGGTGTTATGTTTAGCAAATTGTAAATTAGTTGCTGTTTGTTCTGCTATAAGCATCTGAAATTGATCTTTCAACAGCTTTAGCGCCATCTGAAGGGCCTGGTCATTCGGATTTGTTATAAGCAGCTGTTCCTTGCTTTTTATTTCATCTTCCAATTCCATTCTCCTTTTCTGTCTAGTTTGTTTATGTTTAAAGTTCATATGTATCAGGACCCCACGCATATAAGCTTTACTTGCATCCCAAACTGTTTCAATGGGAGTACCCTTATTCATGTTAAAACTGAAAAATTCCTTCATGTGTTTTTTAAGTTCATCTACATTTTTTTCGTATCTAAATAAATTTTCATTTACTCTCCAAGACCTTCTTGGCCTCTTCCCTAATTCAATTTGTAACCACACCGGACTATGATCGGTAAGTGTCCTGGCGAAAATCTTGGATTTCTTAGCTTTAGGAAGTAGATCCGGTGTTAACAAAAAGAAATCAATCCTTGAAAAGGATTTATGTCTATCTGAGTAGAAAGAAAAATCCATCTCATTTAGATGTTGTGTCCTCCAAACATCTTTTAATTTCAAGTCGTCTTGTAAATCAAAAAAAGCCTTTGGTAGTTTGGTAGTAAATTTAGTCTTTGTACTCTTATCTATCTTTGGAGAAATCACTCCATTCCAGTCTCCCATTATTAGAATACTCTTAAAGTTCCAGTCTAAAATTTTTAAATGGAGCATCTTATAAAAGCTTTCTTGGCGTTGGTTAGGAGCATATATTCCTAGCACCAAAATGGGACCAAAGTCTGTATCAAATTGAATTGCTATATATCTACCAGCGTCATCCGCCTCTATAACTTTAGTTGAAAATCTTTTATTTATATATATCACCACACCATTTTTCTTTACCAAATCAGAGGCAGCATAAGATGTTCCCAGTTTTGAATTCACTAAATACTTCTGGTCTTGCAGCCTAATATGAGTCTCTTGAAGGCAAACAACATCATTATTAAATTGCTTCAAATAATAAAATATTTTTTTCCTTTTTTGTGGGGAGTTCATTCCATTCA